>NW_026558263.1:0-17503 GCF_026930045.1 Uloborus diversus
TAACGAAATTCCCTCTAAGGAATTTCGTTAATTGTTTATTTTGGACAAAGTCGTAGTTTCAGGGTAGTCAGGGTAGACAAAGTCGTAGTTTCAGGTCTACCTAGGTAGACGGCAATTTCCACCATCTCCAGACCTTTTGGCAGGAATCTTGAAGCTTTTGCCATGTAGGATAGAGGGGGAGGCAGTTATGTGCATGGACGTCTTCTTTTTAACACATTTTAAAAATATGTACCTCCCCAGCACTTGAAAAAAATTTGAAATGATGTATATTTGGCGATAATGATTCCCTTTACAGAAGAGTATCAGTTTCAAAAAACAATTCCCACATAGAGACTCATTGTTTCAATGATCAATTGAGAGGCGGTGGGAAGCAAATGGATGTAAGCGGCAAAATTAAAAATTTGGAGATAACCAGTACACATGTTAGGTGAACCTCTCCTCTGTCTTGGGCAAGAGATCAGGGGCGGATTCAGGGGAGGGTCAAAGGGTCAGCTGCCCCCCCCCCCGGCGTTTTGAGTTTTTTGTTCATTTTCAAAAGAACAATAATCTCTGCGGAGCTTAACGTTTTTTCAGAGCACTCTTCCACCTCAAATTACATGTGTGTGTGGGCTGTTTCCAACTACACTTGAACTTTCTTAATACGATCACGTTTAATACGAAATCACGGCCAAAACGAACATTTTGTTCATTAAGTTTGGTTTGCTATCTTATTATATCAAATATTTCACGCATAATACCTACATTAAATTGAGAGTCTCAGCTATACGAAGAACAAAAATTTCTGACCTCTTTACTTAAAATGTTCGTTTTTAGAAAATATTCATCATTTTTTTAGGTAGCAGAAGTGTCAAGAGAAGAAAGTATTAAATATTTTACATAGAAAATAAAGCCCAAACATTTGTTTACCTGTGCACATTTTAATTTACTCGGAGCTAAAACTGTTCATCTTCCACTGTTGATTACAACCTATTCCGCGATTGTTGATTATTATCTTCCTTTTTCAATATTTTCCAAACACATTCATTTATAAAAAAGCAACTGATTTTTTTCTGAATGTACTCATTGTTAGTATACAATGTATGTATTAGTAGTAATGTTTTTTAAATATTGGTAAGCATTTCTTCGTTTTTTCACAGTATCACTCATTCACGGTTGTTACGAATAACGGACATTTCGTATTAACTGAGTTCAACTGTATTTTATTCCTGTAATATCATATGTTCAAAGCTTACTAATGTGACCAGCCTGTCTGCTTAAAGAAATGTAATTTTTGAACAAAATTTGAGTGATACATGGCACAGGCTTTGGCAGTGAACAATTTGGGGGGGGGGGGGGGGTAATTTGAATGAATTATGTTCTTTGGGTGAGATGATGCTCCGTAATGAAGGGGTGCGCCATCACTCATGGTGAATGGGCAGCGTTGCTTACTTGATACTTTTTAACGTGCGAAATATAAACATGACCATTGAAACTTGACCCTCGCTCCCTAAAAAAAATTTCTGGATCTGCCCCTGCAAGAGATGGTACTAGTAGCCCTGGTAGTTGCTGCTATACAGCATGATTTAGAAAACAAACTCAATGAAAGCCAACCTAGTATATTATCTTTAAATGCGTTTTACGCAAAACTTGAAAATGTACACTTACATCCCTTTGCTTCTCACTATTTCAGTTATATTCTTCTTCCTAAAGAAGACTTTAACAGAAAATGAGCTTGGAAAATCTCATTTTCTGCTACCAAAAAATGGTTTTAAAAATGTAAATTTTGCTTTAAAATACAAATGTCATTCTGAATACAAAGAAAGAAAAAGTGAATTTTTAAGAACAAGAAGATTTTCGACATGAAATTTTCACATAAAAATTAGTGCGAGTTAGTTTTATTAGGAGCTAGGCGGTATAATAAAAGCTATTCATACAGAGCTGTGTACCGCGCCTATTTCTTGTCTCAATTTTTTAATTTTAATTTTATTGGTTGCTTTGGAATTGACATAAACATACATAAATTAAGATCTACTTCAATTTTTCAATGTTGCACAATCAAGAAATAATGTACTTAGTATATTTCACACTTTTTAGTGCGATCCAAGCTTACAGAAATAGCCTTAGGAATTAAAAAACATTTTCTTGCATTTTATATTACCTTGCTCGTCCCTTGTGTTGCTTCTTTCCTGGGGTGATGTTGCCTCTGGTACCATGAGAAACTTACTGTGAACGGAATAATCTTTTATTCTGTCCAACGTGATAGCGCTGGACCCCCAAGATCAAAGCCGGAAGTTCCTCCCTGAAGGGCCTCTGCTCCGCAGATGTTCGGAGAGTGCCACTTGCAGCACATAAATCTTTCCAGGCCTTAAAATATGTTGTTCTTATTTCAAACAAAATGGAGCTATAATAGTAGAGCAAAGCGAAACTAATTCTACATGTCTTCTTTTTTGGTGGTCCTGATTAATGCATGGGCCAAATGGACCTAAGCCCAGGGGATTGGCAGTGGCGGCATTTTAAGGGGTGAGGGGGGGGGAGGTCATGCTGAAAAATATGGAGTTTTGGGTACGATTAATTTCTGACTGTTTGGATTTTGATAAAAAGTATCAAATCGGCGAAGAATAATTTTTTTTTTTTTTTTGGGGGGGGGAATAGAACCGACTTCACAAAATTGCTCTAAAAAGTTTTAAAAAAAATTTTATCCTTTAAACACCATCGATAATACTTTTAAGCATAATTTTTGAAGTTGACGCAAAAACACAAAAGTAAAATCCAGTGTAACCATACTTAGTTCATATTTTTTCAGAAAATCATCTAAAGTTAGGAACGAAACATTTATGTCGTTACTCAAATATGCTGTCATCAATGCATAACGTATGTGGTAGTGAAGAAACTGGGCCTGGTTAAATTTATAGTTGTAGTTGAGTTATGTCTGTGAATAATTTTCGCTATCGTGTTTTAATGGATAGGGGATGGCCCAAGTTGGGCCATCCCCTATCCATTAAAAAAAGAATCATCAAAATCGGTTCACAAGGTGAGACTTTGTGAGTAAACAAACAAACAAACAAACAAAAAAAAACACATACATACGGTATGAACTGATAACCGCCTCCTTTTTGAAGTCGGTTAAAAAGACGTTTAGTGTGATAAAAACGTTTTAAGTTAATATCAGAAGCAATGAAAGAAAGCAATTTTTAAAATGTTTACCTCTTACATTTAATTCATAAAGTATTTAACATGTTTGCATGATCTTATACATCCATCCATCTCGTGTGGAATTATTCAATTATGATCACATACAATATAATGTTGGATGGATAATACTGTTGACGGTTTGGGGTTGGGGTGTAATGCCCTTCATGGGACCATCCCCCTGGTCAATTTCATTTTTATCTTTCTCTTTCTTTACTAATAATAAAACTCAAAAGTCTCTTTGTCCGGAGGATGTCTGGATCTCTGTAACGTGCATAGCTCCTAGACCGTTCGGCCGATTTTCATGAAATTTGGCACAAAGTTTGTTTGTAAGATGGGGGTGTGCACCTCGAAGCGATTTTTTAAAAATTCGATTTTGTTCTTTTTCTATTTCAATTTTAAGAACATTTTCCGGAGCAAAATTATCATAAGATGGACGAGTAAATTACGAAACTATAATGACGTGGAATGGGAGAGCGAATGAACATAGCTAATTGGCGAGAAATTCGTCATCCATTATTTGTAAATACACAGGCGAACCGAATCACCTTTTAATTTTCAACTACGGGCAAAGCCGTGTGGGTAACACTAGTGTTTATATATTTTACTAGGTTACTGGGTTTGACAATGTGGTAAGAATTCTCTCTCTCTGAGATGTTAATCTGATCAGTTTTGCGAAATTAAGTTCGCGTTGCTAAACACATCAATCAATAACAATTGTTTGTTTTGGTTTCATGATTTCCTTTTTGTGACATTTAACTATTCCGTTAATACAAATGTAGTCAGGGCCTAATTATCGCACAGGTCAACTAGGCCTGGGCCTATGGTCCCATCTTCCTAAAGAGCTCCAATGTTTTTAAAAAAGTATGCATAGCATTTTAAAACTAATAACTACAAGTAATAGTACATGTAATTCTTTGGAAAATAATAAGTTACTAATCGAGAAAATAACTTCCTTAAAGGGAAATTTTTATAAAGTCTGCCAGAAGCAGATTTACCATGCCCTAATAGATAGGGGCCCTGAAAGGGATTCATAAATGCACGTGATGCATGATAAATAATTAACCTAGTTCTGTGGTTGACAAAAGGGCCTCAAAAAATGCATTCCAATGGACCCTCAAACTTGTGAATCAGCCACTGCATTCTGACATAGTGATTAGAGGGGGGGGGGGGGGCAAATGATTGTAAGCTTTGGGCCTCACTTTTAGTTAGTCAGGTCTTGAATGTAGTTTCTATTCTATGGAAACGCATTTATTATAATATAGTACTTATGAAAGGTAACATAATAATTATGGGAAATGTTATTATCTCCTACACAAATGAAATGAGAAAAAAAAAAAAAAAAAACTTTTTTTCAACACGCTTTCTTGACTGGAGCAAATGACAATCAAGTATCAAGGGGGTATTCTAATCGAGAAATTAAAAAAAAAAAATAAATGAATTTTTTTTCCCTTCATATTCTCAGAGTCTAGACCTTTAAGAATAAGTTTCTAAGAGGATTTATGGAAATTCAAATTATTTTTGGAGTTATAGTTAATTTTGTTGAAATAAACTATTTTTCTGAAATGAGACTGCAAACTTTAAAAGCGTTTTTCTCGAAACTATTTTTTTTTTCGATACGGTTGACAAGATATCTCAAGTTCTAATACACCGATTTACTCGAAATTTGCTACAGACTTTCTTAGTACGATCAAATTGTCCCCAAGTAGGGGTTTTTGAAAATTTTAATTTTTATTATTTTTAAAAAAATACCAAAATTCAAAAAAAGAGACAAAAAATGATTTTTTTCTTCAAAAAACGCCATTTTGTTTTTTAGTTTTTTTCAAATCGGCTACGTCCAGACAATTCTACATCCTTGTTTAATAAGAATTAACCTTCACTTTATGTTTCAGATTACCTGGAGGATTAGAATCACGTCAACCAGGAGACTCCCCCCCCCCCCCCCGCCCTCCAGGAAAAATGGATAGTGAAATTAGCTGCTGTTGTCTTTTTTTTTTCTATTACGCTTATAAAATCACTTTAAAATTAAGTCTCTAGACTAGAATACCCCCTTTAGTCGCTGCAATAACTTCGTCCTTTCTCTTGGTCTCGTCTCTTTGTTTTTAACATCGTTTTTATTTTCAGTCACATGTTGAACAGGAGAAAAAAGTAACGTATTTTTTTAATCTTGATCAGTTTATCTTAAGCTTAATGCCAGCGAATGCAAATCTTGTGACAGTGTTAAAATTTTAAGAAGCCCCAAGGCCAATGAAGTGGCATTTGTTTTGTTTTTTTTAAGAATCGACATTTGAATCAGAATTCGAAATAGATGGTGTTAGTCGCAATTTGCCACTAGAAATTTTTGTTTAATGACCGCGATTTCTCAATCAGACGCCATTTTGGACGTTTGACTTACCATAAACACAATTAATTTGACGATTTTAATTTTACACCCAGTCGTAATATTTCTCTATTGTTTATGATTTAAGTATTGTGGCTTAGTTCCTGATTACTGAATAAGCGAACTAAGCCGTGATTGGCTTTTTCAGAGCCTCTTCTTTTCAGGTGCTCCCAAATGGTTAAAATTATTTCAGCCAATGGCCAAACTTGTATAAGATTTGATTACTACAAGGGCCCCGAAAAAGTGTTTGGCCTATACTCCTCGTAATCTTAATCGGGCCCTGTAGGCTGAATGGCTTGAAATTGCAAATGTATATATTTTACTTTTATCAAAAGAAATTCTTTCATTAACGTAATAGTCGGAAGTTGAAAGCACTGCTTTAGCTAATTGAATCATTTTTAAGATTACGCGTAAACGGGACATTGTGGCCGTTGCAAAAAGGAAAAGACTTTTATGTCCTAATTTCAAACCCTGGTTTTAATTGACTTATAACATAAGCAAACAATGGTTAAGGTATCATAGTAACTTATTGAAAAACAAATTAAAACATAATTGGGTTCTTTCTGAACTTTAAAAGTATTTTTTTTCTGAAAGAGCATGCTTAAAAACATATGATTTAACCATTTTTTTTTAATAATTTGACAAAGTTTAATATTTTTGAACAATTATTTTAATTTGTACGCAGATTGAAATTCATTTTTTACGCTTCTGCATATGACATCACAAGTGGTGAAATCTGAAATGCCATTCAGTGATACATTTGCGTACAGCGCAAATCATCATGTCCAGGCAACGTGGTTGACAGCAAAGCGTAAACATTTAGTACGCCAATGGGGGTAGCGGGCCAAAGTACTTCACTTTTGTCGTCATAGAGACTGCGCCTTATTTTCAGAACCGGCCATTCAAAAAAATTAAATAAAAAATAACTGTTGGGAAAAAAAGTTTTTTCTGGCCCCATGTCATTATTTATTTATTTATTTTTGCTTATTCTATCAATTTCAGTAACTAAAAGTTAGTAGTACTTTTGACCGAAGAAAACAACCCCATTATGATTAAATCTGCTAGTGACAACGGGAAGGGTATGAAGTGTGACACCTTGCGACAAAGGGGAGAGGGGGTCAAAATTGTTAAAAAAAAAGTGTGACATCATTTATATGGACAATTCCTTACACATTTCGTGTGGGTCTCTGGTTAAGAAAAAAAAAGGAAATGAAAGTTTCCACAACACAACAAAAATTCAAGGAAAAGAAAGTTTTCACGACAATCTTTCTAAACGTCACGCAGTATAAAAATATGACAGTTTAACAACTCGGCACAACGCTTTTGATCCCCACGAGCCTACCCAAGCAAAAAGAAGTTCCTCTATGTGTTTCCCCATAAGGGCACTGAACACTGCAGGAGCTATGTGTTGCGTTTCCCTGTTTCTTGCGAACGATTTTCGTTGCCACTGACTCTTCCAATGCATAGATTCCGTCTTATCCGTTTATAGACGGCAAGCATTCTATTTCCTGGAGACGGGTGTTCAAACAAAGGATGCATGCGTCGTATTTTGCAAGTTATTGATAACTCGCTTCCGATGGTTCTTCTAAGCTTCCTCTTTTTTAGAATTTCCTTGTTTTGGTCGGGTTATAGTGTGTTGTGGTGCGTAGTGATTTGATGCGTCGTTTGAAGAATCATGGTCATATTATTAACCCTTTAATGCCCGCATCTGTTTTGTTAGGAAAGCCTTGAAACTGATGCAGAAGCTTGTTTCGGATGATATATTTTTGTCTTCTTGTCTTTATGATAACAGTCGGTCGGCATGCGGAAATTCGCCGACCAGAAACCCGTCGTTTCCTAAAATCTACGTTGTGTGTTTACGAGCACAAAACTGAAAAGGTAGCAATGAACATTAAGTTTTTCTCGAAAATTGTATGCAAGAGTTTTTAATATATAATAGCTATTTTTTATTGGTTTATTCTTAAGGGTCAGATTTCTTCATTTATTTTGGAAGGAAACTATTCTGAATGATAAAATCAGCTTAATTAAAACTCAACACGCTTTGACGTGTTCCAAAGTTCCCCTTCGCAAGGGTGCTCAGCACACAGTGAGCGATGAATTACCAATTACCCCCTCAAATGCTTCGGAGTACCTCCAAGAACGAGACCTCCATTCAAAAAGAGACTAACCTTAAATCAATCCGAACAATTTCAATGTTGCCATCTGCACCATGATCCCCCCCCCCCCATTGGGACCCCTGCCCTTTTGGTTATGAAGGAAAAGGTTTTGAGCTTCAGACAGGGGCGTAGCTAAGGGGGGGAGGGTTTGGGGACAACCCCCCCCCCCCCCCGAAAAGTTAGTCTCAAAAAAAAAAAAAAAAGAAAAAGAAGAGAGAAGAGAAAGAAAAAAAAAAGAAGAAAAGGAAAAAATTCCAAGCGATTATATATATATATATTAAATATATATATATATATATATATATATATATATATTAAATATATATATATATATATATATATATATATATTAAATATATGTATATATATATATATATATATATATATAGATATAAAAGAAGTACCCCCCCCCCCCCCGAAAGTCGGGTCTAGCTACGCCACTGGCTTCAGAGGCAGCATGTGACTGTTGCGTAGCAACCATACTGAGAGAAACAAGTTGGTAGTTCACGTTCAACTCGACTGAGCTCTAACCTAACCCATGAACTTTTTATTTCAATTATTCTACTTTTTTCGGAAACATATTCAACATCGGGGTTTTCTTTATTAAGCTTTTCATCTGCCTGAGTTGTGACTAATATCACTCAACATATCGCAATCTCTATAAACCATGGGTTCCCAACTTGTGGGTCGCGACTCCTAATGGGGTCGTCAAGCATTTGCTCTGGGGTCGCGACATTATATTCTTACTTTTAACGTAAAAATCTTACCAAGTTTTAAAACCATTACATAAGTCAAAAAAAAAAAAAAAAAAGGAAACATAATTTTTACTTTCTTTTGCAGTGTCGGAAATAGAGGTTAATTTTTTTAATAGTACGGTTGTTTGAATTTTTGCTCAACATTTTAAATTTAATTCTTATTGTAATACTAAATTGTATTACGAGTTAATTTTCGGAAAAATGAAGGAATTGACTTTCTATGCGTCGCACAATGAGGCGAAAATGCCAAAAAGCGCTTAAAAATGTTTTTACACCTCTCTCGTTGTTTGATTACACATGTACGAGGCATGTTTTTAAAGTAAGTACCGGTTTGAAACAAAAAAAGAACAAGTACAGACAGAGCAAAGAAATTTATTGCACGGAAATATACCACCCTTACGCTATTTTTCGACATTGCCTCCGTGATTTTCCAAGCATTTTTCATAGCGTGGTACAGGTTTTCGTGTACCCATTCGGAAAAAGTTGCCGCCTGTGCAGTTAACGAAATTGTAACATATTCTTTGAGCTCATCATTGATGTTGTGCCATCGACCGCCAAGGAAAGACTTCAGGTGCCGAAACAAATGAAAGTTGCAGCGAGCGAGGTCGGGGCAGTCCGGAGGATATTCAAAAAAGTCCCAGCCAAAGCCCTGTGAGAGTCCTCATGGTTGACTACACAGGCGGCTACTTTCTACGAATAGGTATACAAAAACCTGCACCAGGCTATGAAAAATGCTTGGAAAATCACAGGAGCAATGTCGATGAATAGCGTAAGGATGGCAAATTTTTGCCCAATTAATTTCTTTGCTCTATCTGTAATTGCTCATTTTTTATTTCAAAATGGTACTTACTTTAAAAACGTACCTCGTATATTATTTAGGAGTTTTTTCGATTTGTTTGGGTTCAGGCCAGGGTCTAAAGTTCGCAGGTTTACGTAGCTAATTCCTTTTCAGGGTCTTTCTACAGATCATTGATGACTAATTAATAATAATTTCTAAGAGGACATTTTTTTGTAGAGTGTTTGAAAAAAATACCATTGAATTCCCTAGTTTTCAGTGCTGATCAAAACCGATTTTTGGTTTGAGTATTCGATTATTCATTTTTTTTCGTTTTATTACTATCGTTGGCCATTAGAGAAATCAACCCGCCTTTAATAAGAAAAAAAATGTATAGACTGTTTAAAAGCATTTTTTACTTCCTTTTACAAAAAAGGAAGTATTGTACACACGAAAAAAATTTCACTCAAAAATCGACCTTAATTTCCATTTTACTCACCCCCGAACGAATATTGAGTTTTTTTTCGACTCGAACACGTGGATAAGTGCCTAAGAACGTATAGACACACGAAATATCCATAATGACGATTCCCGAGTTAATTACAACGGATTTTCTTGTGACGTCTGTATGTACGTATGTATGTGCGTATGTATGTCGCATAACTCAAGAACAGTATGTCCTGGAAAGTTGAAATTTGGTACGTAGACTCCTAGTGGGGTCTAGTTGTGCACCTCCCCTTTTGGTTGCATTTGGAAGTTTCTAAAGGGGTCTTTTGCCCCTTTTTGGGGGGGGGGGGGAATCATTGTTAATTTTGATGTAAACTCAAGTGGTGTTATAATTTGGCGGACACTTGGCAATATATCACCAGTCTGTTGGTCGCCAAGTTGTGTCGCCAACTTGGCGGCAATTTGGCGTTTTTTTTTTAAATCTGTTTCAGTTTGACCACTGTTGGTCATACTTAGAGAGTAAACTATTGAATCACATTAAAATTGCCAGTAATGGGGAAATGACATTAAATTGGAGTAAAAGGAAGTCATGTGATGCACACATCAGCTCGTTTTTTTCTGTGATACATAGGGTCATGTCTCACTTTTTTTTGTGTTTGTGTTGCTTGCTTTCCTTTTGAATCCAAACTGTCTTTGTTCAGTTTCACAAAGTTCTTCATTATTCCCAGCAGAATCAGCATGGGTGGAGGCAGAAATGGGTGGTTCTACCTAGAATTCCAAATTTTGGCTGATTTTGGGTATTGTTCTTCCCAGAATTTATATTTCTTGCTGTCCATTTCGGTTTTCATGCAGTGAGATTTTCTATCCCAGCCTAGAGTCGAAGTTCAGAGGACAGTCAGTCTCATGGGGGGCGTTTCTATCTGCCAGGTAAAAAGAGTATTACTGAGAATTCACTCTTCTAGTTGGCCCTGTATCTTGGAAACTAGAGCTAAGCTCAACTTTTCATTGTGATTTTTGTGTTTAGCGAGGCAAAATACTTCTGAAATTGCTATTTTTGAGCCGGATGCATTTTTGGTGTTGAGTAGTGTCATCGAGCTTTTGCCACTGGAGACATTTTATGTGACTGATTCCAGAGCTCTTTCCAGAAGTAAAGTTATTAAACTCACACAGTTCGGAACTCACTGGAAGAAGAGCTTTTAGGAGTGACAAAGGAGGACAAAACCAACGAGGGTACCGACATCCATGACACAATACCAAAAATGTTCATATTAAAAATTTTGAGCCATTCCTAGACAATAGAAATGATCTTTCTGATTTGTTAGTGAAGGAAGATTCTATCATGGAAATGACACAAGTGACCATGAATGCGTTAATGCTCTGCAAAGAACTAATGAGAAAAATTCTTAATGACTGCCAAAAGACTATTATAGCCAGCTCCTCTTTATAAACAGAACATGAAATTAATTTATGTTTTCGTTATGCATGTTGTGCGTAAAAGTCGATATAAGTACACATTAAACTTATTATACAATTAGTCATCACTAGAATGAAGTATTTTGTTATACGAAGCCAAACCCCTATTTTAACCCTAGTATTAGGTCTCAATTTACGCGGTTTCGATTTACGCGGCATTTCTGTAGAACGTAACCCACGCGTGAAACGAGGGTCTACTGTATTTCATGCAAGCGTTTTTTGTTTTGTTTTTTTACATCACACTAACTAATAGAATCGAAGCTCCTTTTTTAGCGATCAATAATTCATATTTCATTACCTGCATACGATATTTACTCTAAAAAGAATTTTGTCAAGCTCTTTCTACTGTTTCAAGTTCAAAGCCTGATTGGAAAAATGTCAGCCTTTCGTCACCCATACGTGATATCTGTCAATAGATCTAGTTAAGGCCGCAGGTTACGTTATGTGCATTTCCTCTGTTGCCAAGATGCAAAATCATTATTTTTAGAAGGATGACCTTAAACAAAACCGTTCTACTGAGTCGATCTAAACGAGACAAAGAGGAAAACGAAACGGTTGACTGGACGTTCTTCGGTGACCCATCGCAAATGCTATCTTCCGGTACATATCAAGAACTCTAGCCTTGTATTTTGACAAGGTTTGTTGCCTATCTCTTAATTTGGGACTTTAAACTGTCACTCAATGCAGAGTTATGTCATCTCCGTGCATTACAGATTCAATTTGCTTTTGCATTTCTTTTCTGAATAAGGTAATGGTATTACCTATTGCCACGTGCTGCCTTATATATGAGACATCTTGGACAAAGGACTGCATTTCGTGACACGGTTACTTTTAGGGAAAATCCGGTATGGTATGGGATGTCGGAATAAGCAACAACTCATGAATGGACATTTCATAACTAAATAATGATTAAGCTTGTTCTTTGATTTTTTATTACGTTTCCTTGTTTAGCCTTTGGTCATCTTTTATTGGGTTATTGGTAGGCTTTCAAGAATGCATAAAAATAGTAGGGATCAAAGCATGTTTCCAATGAATCGTGTATTTTTATAAAAAGGTAAAAAAAACCATCCTATATTTCTGTAAATCCTGTCGCTTAAAAAAGATCCCTAATTTTTGGTACCCCAGGCACAACTTTCCAAATTTCACAATATTAAAATCATTCTATGCAGCCATTGTTTGCTTTGTGAATCTAATGTGTTGTTTCAACCAGTTGACAGACACGTAATCCGATGAATGGCATGAATATATCGATTATGTAAATTGTTCATGAGAGTATGGGAGACGAACCCATCAATAAATATAGGGATTTTATGTTTGAACACAGAAATAGATTGGATACCTAAAGCTGCATACCCCTTATTAGACGAACCTTTTTAAAGATTGTTCTGACTTTTTCCCGTGCTATTGCTTCCGTAAGAAGAAGCATTGCAATGAACAAGGGAAGTAATGATACAAACGATAAACTAAACACGAGTTTGAACACTTTTGAAACTCTTGGAGTAATAAAAGACTCAGTAAAAGACCAAGCAGAAAATTCAGATGTTAATAACGAAATGATTTATTATTACAAAGCAAAGTATTCCAGAGAAAAAGAAAGAAGAGAATATACAGAAGAATTAAAAATAATAAACAAAAATTTGTCACCTATTTTAATTCAGTTCTAAAAAAATCATCTGAAGATAGTTGAAAGACTTGAAGGAAAGCATTTCATTGGCTGAGGCCAAGATAGATGATCATTTTCAATTTTTAAGGAAAATCGAATCCTCCCCCCCCCCCCTTTCCCCGAAATCTTTAAACATTTATTGTTTTTTTACACAGCATCTGGACACACATCAAGAGAGACTATAAGTATTATCTTATTTTTCGTTAACATAATTTTTTTTTAAAAAAAGTTTCTGCTTAGGTGGAGCAAGATACCCGGATTTAATCTACTGCTAAAAATCGGCTAAATGCGTATTTAGTGATTGACAGTATGAAATTTTGTACTGTAAAAAATCAAATCCCCATAAGCAATCAAATTTTTGAACTCGATTGACGAAAATCTCTTAAGCAATCAAATTTTGATATCGCATTAAATAATTTTTCAATACTTTGTCCTCTTAAAACATTGCAAAGAGATATAGAATAATAATTTTTCTTCAATAAAGTCATTGGAATTAGCACGGTTTTTGGAATTATAATGCTACACTTTTGCTTTCTCTCCGTGACAAATGGTAGAACTATTTTGTTCTGATTTCGCGAAGATTAGAAAATCATTCGTTCTCTGACGCATGCTCTAGCAAAAAGGTTGCGCGTGATAACAGGGTAAGAGTGTAAAATATCCCTAAATGTAACAAAAATCAGGACATACCAAGAAACACTTGAGATCTAGTTATGTAACATTTCAACTAAGTATTTAAACTGGAAAAAAAAAAGTTTGAATTTTTGATTTCTTTTTTCAACACAGTAAACATTTTGAATAATACCATTCGCATCAAATTTATCTCAAACTAAAGTATTAAAGTAAAAAATACAGCTCTAGTGTTTTAGTGCTTTTGAAGTTTACAATATGTAAATTGAACACACGAGTTGAAATACACCGCCAGCTCAGTCATTTCCAGCCGAGGACTGCAGTTTCGTGCTTATTAGCACTCATCAGCCCGGCCATAGGAAAGTGACTGAGCTGGAGATGGAAAACCTCTTAAGGAAGCCAAGAGTGCGAAACAAACTGGTAGCTAATATAGAATTAGCAGATCAGACGAGTGACCGAAGTAATGGTTCGGTTCAACTCGAAGAATGAACGCCGAGGCAAGGTATATTCAGTAAATTACACCCATTAGCCAGGGCTAAAGCAGAAATACGTGAAATACACCGCCAGCTCAATCATTTCCAGCCGAGGACTGCAGTTTCGTGCTTATTAGCACTCATCAGCCCGGCGTAGGAATGATGAGGCAACATTTTGTTTCGTACTCTTGGCTTCCTTAAGAGGTTTTCCATCTCCAGCTCAGTCACTTTCCTATGCCGGGCTGATGAGTGCTAATAAGCACGAAACTGCAGTCCTCGGCTGGAAATGACTGAGCTGGCGGTTGTATTTCACGTATTTCTGCTTTAGCCCTGGCTAATGGGTGTAATTTACTAAATACACGAGTTGAGTTTTGGGAATTACTGGACTCAACCGTTACCGGATTAACGTTCAGAAAAAAAAAATCTAGTCTCATTAATCTGCCTTTGTTAAGAACTGTCACGTTGCAATTTTAATGCAAACTGCAAAATGAAGTGCAACCTTAATCGGAAATAAAATTCGATTCTCATTAGTTCAGCCACCTACACACACACACACATTATACGCAACTCCAATAAACTATAGGGGGCGCAGGAGCTACTGTCTAATGGCGGATGAAAAAGGTAAAACAAACAAATGCCGTAATTTATAACTTGCTTTGACGCTTAGTGAATGACAGTAATTTTTCATCGTGTTCGTGGGGAGCTTTTTTTTTTCCATTCTTCTGAAATTACATTACACCACAAACTGTCTGAAGCCTGTAATTTACCCCAAAGAAGATAAAATGAATCAACTAAACGAATACAAATTTTAAAGTTAAATTTGAAAAAGATTTTTAGAAATCAATGCATCTTTTAAAATATGCTCGGCTTGATCACTGATCTCCCCCCCCCCCCCTTGTTATACAAAAATATTTTTATGATACAAATAAAGAAACAACATATTGCTTTCAAATGCAATGTTTTAATAAAGAATATTGAAATGAAGGTTTAATTCATCCTTGATGTTAGCAGGTAGATGTGAAAAGGAAACTGGTTTAGCCAGATCATTCACAGAACACGTCTCAACTCTACTCGTATCTTGCCTAAAACTTGTGTTCTTTGATTTGGCATCACAATAAATGTAAAGAGTTCGCTTCAGTAAAAAATCAATGCCACCAAACAGGAAGTTTTATGATGGGTGAAATTAAGAGCCCAATTGTTTAAAGTCTCAGTCACAGCCTATTTTGCTTTATTTTTATCTTTTCAACTTCTGCTCTTTCACCTTTCAGGAGGTTTGATTCCTTTTTCTTAGGGTAAAAAAATTATCTAATGACAAAATCATTAGAAATCATCACGAAAATTCTTTAAAAGAAGAAAGAAAGAAAGAAAGAAAAATAAAAATGAAGACGAGTAAAATAGTTTCAAAATTTTTAATAGATTAACGAATTTCAGTTTTGAAGTAATTGTTTTTCCGAAAAAGAGACAATAAGAAGCAAAAAAAAAAAAAAAATCACCAAAAAAAATAAATTACATCATTTATTAAGGCCAAATGATTGCGGCGTTCGAACTTTAAAGATGCTCTAAAATTCTTTAAAAAAAGGAAAATAAAGATATTAAAAAAGATGAAGTGATATCATGATTTTCGTGTGCAAATTCTCTTTACAACTCTTTAAGAGTTGTAAGGTTTGGCGCAGCAAAGGTGATGGTTTTGGGAATTACCCCACTTAGAGTTCTTGGTTTTAATATTATTACCGATCCTAAAAGGGTAATTTACTATTCAAGTAAGGTCGGTAATGACCAACCCTGAAAGATCAATTCTTGCTGCGTTAATGAAGCAAGCATATTAAAAGAAAGATAGGACATCTCATTATTACCCTTACTTTAAAACGTTTTAGGATGGTTAAAATTTGTAATGAATTACAACTGTCCATATATTCAGTCATGAATGCCTAATCCTCATGCATATAATAGCCAAAACCACTAATGGAGTAACGCTCTGACGTCACCAGCAATGAAACTCGCGATAAAATTTATGTACTTATGCCCGCCAATCCTAACCTTAGTAAGAAACCATACCATACTCACGATAAATGATTAGCGTGAGGGAATTATTTCATTGTTGGAGCACTTAAAGTTAGACTATTTCATTTTTAAAAGATGGAATCCCTGAAAACAGATAGATGCGCCTATTTCTGCCTGTAAACCGGATGTCAGCCTTTCCAAGTCGTCGGTGGTCAGATTGTATGAATAGATTCCTATTCCACATTAAGCCATAACAACGTAATTTTGATGTAAATAAATTTAAAAAAAAAACCTTTTATTTACAAGTGTTATAAGAGCGCGAGTCCCAAAATTCGTATGCAGTAAACAAATGTTATTACGCTCTCTTGAAAAGTAGTGAAAATGTGACTTACGTTTGTCTGGCTTTGAGGTACAGATATTTAGTGGAACACGTCAAATTTGAAGGCTGATCTCACTGATTAAAAGGTTTGTATTTTTAAGCGTTTAATAAGTACTGATTTTTAGAATTTTAAAATTTATTGCCTAAAATTTTATTGAGCGACAGTGGGTGAACGATTAGAGGATCTCTAATTACATTTACTATTCGTGACTTTAATGGCAAATTTATATTTAAAACGCCTATTACTAAATCATTTACAATGCTAATATATTTACACAAGAAACAAGTAAAAGTATTTTTATTTTATTTTATTTATTTATTTGTTTTTTGCATGAACTTACAAAGTAAAAGGACAACTCCCATGGCCTTAATGTGAGCTAAGTCCTTATAACTTCTTTACTTTGAATGTGATTACATAAAAATTCAGAATCTATTTTAATATTTTTCTCAGTTAAAAAACATATTGTCTGTTGTATAACACGCTGACATGAACCTTTTCTGCTATGAAACTGATTTAGTAAGTTAAAACCACTACTTACTTATTATCAGAGTTCCATTTTTAATGAGTTCAATCAATTCTTAGCTGTTGAAAATTCTTTAATTCTAAAAATCCCAAAAGTTATGTTTTTCCGAACAGACTAAAAGTTTCCGTGAAAGCCTCCCCCCCCCCCACCAATGAGCTTTTTTTCTTTCTCTTTATTTTTGCGTATGTAGGGTAGACCAGGGCACGTTTACGAGGATTTTTTTCAATGAATTTTCTAATTTGTATGTTTTAACCGAGGAAATTTTAAACATTGTGGTTGTATGAAGCAGTTAATGGAGTCAAAATTCGTATATTCAGTTGATGCGCAGCTTGTGTTTTAACCGTAAAAAAAATGTTTTTTAAAGTTCAAGTCGTTGGCGTAAACTTGCGCCCCGAACCGGGGCAAGTTTACACATAATAAAAATCCTAGCAATTAGTAATTATATGAAATATTTAAGACAAATAAAACATTTAAATTTGGTTAAAACATTTTAATAATAAGAAAATTACACATAATTAATTAAAGAACATTTTATAGGCATGAAGACAACGCTATATGATTGTAAGCTATAAGATACGAATCTGTTACTTAATTTGAAATGAATGGTAATTTTCAAAACTAAATAACATAAAATATTAAAGGTTTGAAACAGTACAGAGTGAAAAAAGCATCCGAGTCCCGT
>NW_026558264.1:0-17388 GCF_026930045.1 Uloborus diversus
AAGTTAAGGCTAGTAGTTTTCCTTCTAATCAATATGTTCTTCCTGTTTTTCCTTTTTTTAAAAAAATAAGATTTAAAAAGTAGCAGTTATCACATCGGGTCACTTTTACTATTATAGAGTGACAAGGTAGAAAATACAACACGTGTGTGTGAGCTGCTTGCACCCCAAAAAGATATCTATTCAGAAAGGCTTAGAATGCGATGCGAATAAAAGACTGCAGACACTCCCAAGAGAGATAGATGAATACGGAAACAGGTTCGCTGTAGTATCAGTGCATTCCATTAGCCCTTCTTTCTTTGCCACAAACACAATTGTGGAATGTGAAGTTTTATAATAGCAAGATTACTAACAGCTGGTGAATTTGAATAGAAAATCTTAAGTCAAAAAAATGTCAATAAATAAATAAATAAATAAATAATAAATTTAATCAATGATAAAACAAATCATTAAATAATACAGTACAATCTCATTGCAGCGAAGACCTGTGCAAAGTAATTTCCATTTCAACGAAATAAATATTCAATCCCATTTTTATTTCTAGTATACATTCAACACAAGATGACTGGTTTTAGAAGAAATTGATCAGAGAATATTCTTACTTTTCATTCTGAAGCTGAAAAAGTAAAATATAGATCTGCTATAGGAAAAAAATATTTAAAATCAGTGAAACATAGTAAAAGACTCTAGGTTTTACGAACAGACATTATGTTTATGAGACCTAAGGAATAGTATTTCTTCCTCGTCAAAAGTATCATCACTTCACCAGTAAAAACTCGACCTGTTTCTTCACCTCAAAACATCTTTAATGTAAAGTAAATTTCAAGTAAAGTTTATTTTAATATTTTTAGTTAAATGTAAATGAGGTAATCCTGTATTGCGTTTTTTTTCTTCTTTTTTTTTCAATGTGTTTCAAATAAATATGTGCTGAAAAATTCTTTTTCTTTTTTTTCCTTTAACACATTTAGTTCTCTTCCGGTAATACTTTCCATAAAATAAAAAAAAATAAAAAAAAAAAATCTGTTCGGAGTATCTGAAGATTCGGACATGCAAGGTTCTACTGCATATAGTAAACAATTTAGAATTTTAAATAAGAAATAACAACGTCAAAAAGCACGATTGCAGACTACTGCAGACACGTGTTTCGGCGTTACAAGGAACGCCTTTTTCAACGCAAAAGAAATGAGCTTATGGAGGAAAAGACATCTGAACGCTCATTTTGTTTGCATTGAAAAAGGCGTTTCCTTGTAAAGCCGAAGCACGTGTCTGGAGTAATCTGTAATTTGTTGTGCTTTTTTGACGTTGTGTCACTTCTTATTTTACTTTTTGACACAATGGTATTTATTTAACTAATCTTGGATGTATTCAAAACGAAGCAATATTCCTACAATTCACGATAAATTTTCAATAAATATGAACAAGAAAATTAAATGATGCTTTGATTATACACATAAATTGGATCGATATTAGGAGAAGAATACTTCTTATACGCTCTTTTCGCTATTCCCCTCCCTTTTAACAAATGTTGCAACCGAATCCAAGCAATTTAGTTTTTATCATGATCAAATTTTCACCGTCACTTGGGACGTTTCGCCATGAATATGAAAAATTAAGAAACAAGAACAAATTTTAATAGTTTGAAAGAAGAAAGGATAAAAATACAAAAATGTATGCTTTCCCCTCTTACTTATATATACACGTATAATATATGTGCATTAGATTAAACATATACTAACACAACCCAGATCTTTTTCGAGTACTAATTCTAATCACAGAAACTAGATTCTAATGCTCGTTCAAGCACGAATTCCCACGTTGATTCTTCTACAATAGTTCAGGTTTTCTTTTGAAAGGGGATTAACTCTTTGCTCTTGCTTTTCATGGGTGCAATGTCTGACTGATAAGGTGTATACTGGCTGCGCATGCGCACTTCACAGTAGCTACATTGTTGTATCTACAACGAGAAGGCCTTCATTCTTTGTTGAACATTCGATGCATTTAGAACATTTTCTTCTTAGCGAATACTTATATGCTTCATAATGTCAGACGCAGATTATTCGAGCAACGACAGCTCTGATTATAGTATTTATTCTAATGACCAAGACTCTTCTGCTGAAGAAAACAGCGCAGATGACAATTTAGCCGAATACACCCCCCCCCCCCCATCTCCGCCGAAAGAATACGTACTCCCGCGACCCGACAACGATACTTGAGTCGCTATCACCATCTTTATTTGGGGGCCCTCCCCTCCCCTGCTTGGTGGTTGGGTGGACCGGTACCAGTAAGGAGGAAAAATTTGCCGGTCCTCAGGGTTTTTCCTCGTCCTCGATTTAAAATCTATATAAATAAAACAGTCAATATATATATACGTATGTGTGTGTATGGCGCCCTATATAAATCCACAGTTTACGTCGGATCTCGAACAATGTGGCAGGGAGGTACTTGAGCACCCAAGAAAGAACGTAAGGGGGTTTTCGAACGCGAAAAAAAAAAAAAAAGAAAAGAAAAACCAAACCGTTTGAATTCTAATAATATGATCCAAAAATGGCGTTTTTCTATAATATGAGGGCAAAAAAAATGCTCACAAAAATTAGTATAAAATATCCATGGAAACCACTGATTTTTCTGCATCATTTGTTCCAATGTCCCAAGGTGATTAGAACGTGAGTCACAACTGTTTTTAACTAATTTCAATCTTAAGACGTAGGTAAGCCTTCAATTTGAAATTTGTTGCTGCTTACGGTCATTGTTGAATAATGATTTTATAAAAATTAGTAGAGTGACGAAAATCATTGAGAAGAGAGATCTGTTGCCGTTTTTTTTTTCTCGAATATGAACAAAAAATTCTACCTTTTGTTTTGAGGCTTTTTCAATAATTGGGGGATTTAAAAATTTTCTATTTTGGTAACTTTTTCTCGCTTCGTCAGGAAATTTTGAAGATTTTTAATATTATTTAGCCTGATCGTTTGACATAACTTTTATTTTCGAGGTAGATCGATTGAAGCCAGGGTGACGCAGCTATGAAATAAACAAATTAAAAATTCTTTATTCAAAAACAAATAAAGAAATTAATGTAAAAGTCTAATAATATCCTATGTAACGGTTTTTGCATGAATTTGGTGATTAATTTTCAAAATTGTCTGATTTTTCTCAAATGCTCACTTACTTATGGATAGTTGTTACAACAATTAGCTATCTACAACCTTTGCTATAAAATATTTTGCAACAAATCTCTAATATGTAGTAAAAAAAAAAAAAAAAAAAAAAACTCGACTGCCCACTAACTTTTTCCACAACAATCCGCAAGTCAAAAATTTCCATTTTTTTTGAGGAAAAAAAAACAAAAAATAAAAAGAAAAGGAGAAAAAAGGGGGGGGGGAGATTCTCCGGTCAGATTAGATTTTTAGCAGATTTTTCAGATTCTGCGAGTCATTTTCTTTTTTTTTTTTTCATATAAAAAAATAATAATAAATAAGGCAAGAAAAAAAACTGAACGGTCCGGGAGTTCTTTTAAAAAGATGTTGCCGGCCCGCGGGTCAAAAAAGGTTGAAAGAAAAGTCAATTTAGTGCTTAGGTGTTATAGCAGTCACTGGCGTAATCAGAATTACCATCTGGGAACTGGGCCGTAGCCTACGGCTCCTGCTTTTGAAATGCTCCCAAGTGACTAAGATTTTGATTTAGCCAGTGGCTAAATCCAGTGGCGCACATGGCAACCCCGCGGTGGGGGGGGGGGGGCGCAAGAAGTATGAGGGCGTACGTTCAAAAAAATAAGCACTATGTTGAAATTTAAATCTTGCGGGGGAGGGGGGAGAGCATCAAAGGCTATCTACGCCCCTCTCCCCATATTTTAGTCGGATCCTGCATTTGATTTTGATTTCAGTTACAGTTGAGGTAAACCTAACCTGACAGCGTCGTGATGTTATCATTAGGATCTGCTCAGCCTTCAAAATGCTGCCAGGTTAGGTTTGCCCCATCTACAGTTACATTTTGTAAGCAAACTCTTCAATTGTAAGTTTGTAGACGTCGGTTCCGAATGACAATATAACATATACGAACCATTCAAGTTTATCGTTTAAAAAAATACAATCGCTATTGAATTTTTTGCCGGCTTGAAATTATTAACCTCTTAACTGCGTAGCCCGAGCTGAGCTCGGGATGAGGTTTATGTACCTTTAACTGTGTAGCCCGAGCCCCTTGAGTAGGGGCAGTGGACTTTCCTGCAGTACTCGAAGCAACTAACCGCGGGTGTCTTAAGATAAATTCCGAAAAAGGAGCAACCGCGAGTAGGTGGAGAGTCAGTTGTCGATCTAATTTATTTCCGCTCACTGGACAGGCGCACGTGTTCGAGAGCTATGAGTAAGTTCATCCTAACGCTGCTTGAAATGGATGTGTACTCAGAAATTGTGTATTTTTAGATTGAAATTAGGTACTAAAAATGAATATTCTCGCAAAATGCTGAAAATGAAGTTTTCATTATAATTAATTATCAAATACAAAAAGATCTGAATTAGAAATCTTAAACTGAAATAAATATAAAAGTATAACTAGCGTGCCAGCATAAAATCTTTATTAATCTGTTCAAATATAAATAACCTTTCAATTATACTTTTTCAAAAATATCATAAATTTAATCTCTCTTATAAAATGAAAGTTCATGGCACTAGCGTCCCTAGGAACTCTAAGTGACACTATTGTCCGATCTAATATGAACTTAATTTAATAATGTGGGTTATTTCATGTATCTTGTTTTTTTATTATTAATTCTTTTCGATTTTTTGCGTTAAATCCGGAATTGAGAGGAAAATTTTCTTGTCACACAACCCAGTTCCGTAAAATTAAATTTTTAATATTTGCAAAAAAAGATCATGTTTACAAGTGGTTTAAAATAATGAAATAAAAGCACCATTTTGGTTTTAAAAAAATGCAAAGTCCCCCCCCTCCCCCCCCCCCCCCCCCAAAAAAAAAGGCTGACATCTGTTTTGGAGTTACAAGCCCGTTTTTCAAAGCAAAAAGGTACGAGCTTATTGGTATAAAATTTCCATTAATTAAATTATTTTTTATGAAGTATGTAATACCATCACGAAACTCTTATGCTTTATCAACTCTTGAAGAGGAAGTATGAAAGGTTTTTAGAGAAAATTCAATGTGTTCAGAGTACTCCCCTAAACATTCGAGGTAATCTACAATACTTATAACTTAAAATTAATCCTAAACTTGGACTGATATTTGCAATTCAAGTCTCTTTTGAAATATATTTATTTACGAACTGTTACGACAAACCCCTCTCAAGATAAAATTCTAACTTGTTATACCGATATCTGTTTTGCGCTTTTTTTATCTCTACAGAATGCCTTTCCGTAAAGCTCTTAATAAATTTCCTAGTATGAAATAAATAAATATCTGAACTAAAAAGTAAATGGGGAAAAAATCAACAACTTTGGAAACAGCACAAGTTTACCAAAAACTCCAGTTACATGTTTCGGGAAAGGGGGGGGGGGGGGCAAGGAAGACCTTTTTTATAGAAATTTTTTTTTAACTTAGATATGGACTTTATTCGATGTTCTGATTACCTTATAACATTCAAAGCTCACATCTTCCTATATTACAAGTTTCTCATTGCAATCCTCCTCTTCACTGCAATTCCCTTCTATCTGCACTTTTTTTTTTTTTTTTTTTTTGCAAATTAGTGCTGTTTTAAACGATGTTAAACTTATTAATCACCTAGTGCTTCAAGTTTTTAAAAATAGAAAAATATTACATATTGCACCTTTTATGCAAATGTTTTCAAAGGAAAATATTAATTATTTTAAGATGAAATTGCGAAACGCTTCTCATACACCTGGTAAAGCTCGAACTGAAAAAACTGCAGAGAAACATGATGCATTATTATATATGCAGGGTGTCTCAGTTAAATGTTTCAGAGCTCCAAGGAGGGGTGGGATGCATCCTGACGACTTGAAATTATATCGCATTGCGGGGTCGGAAATTCTTTCTCTACCCGAGAAATTCGACATATGCCAGAAGTATTGTGCGAGTTTTGTTGGCAAAAAAAGAGCATTAAATTTAGATTTAAAATAAATATCTAGTACGTTTTTCTCAAATTTTGAGTTGTGTCACTTTCCTTGCAAGAGTGATGGGAGAGATAAAGATATAATTAGAGAGAACACATAAGTAGCTGGTGCACAAAAAAGTTGGAGATACATGAGGGGAGGGGAGGGGGGTAGGTAGACGGTGCCTGTACAGTTTACAGGTGACTTTTTCTAAAATTTAATTTTAACGTTATTATTGATTAACAGACCTTTTCTCAAAATGTCCGGGGCACGACCTCAAATATTGGCACTAATGGTCATATGGTACTTCTTTCAATTCGATGCTACATTTTTTAATTTTTATAAAATAACAGGAACCTTTTCTTTTGAAAGAAAAGAGGGCAGTTGTCCCCCATACTAGTCGATTATAAATATATGTAAACAGAGAGAGAATCTAGTTGGACGTTTTTATTTTATTACAAAGAGTCAGATGAATCTAAACTTGTGCGGCGTTTTAGTTTGTGTAAACTAAACGTAGTGCAAAAAAATCGTGGCATAACGTGAATCAATTAAATGTATCAATCTGCAATGATGTAGTTTAGGAGAACGAAGGGGAAGGGATGCTGCCCCCCGAAATATTTGAATTTCTATCGTAAAAATAATGCAAATTGTTACGTAAAATCGTTCAAAACCACCTTTACTTATGCTGTTGCTTTTTGTGGTCCCAAACCCCAGTTGAGGCTAGTAGTTTTCCTTCTAATCAATATGTTCTTCCTGTTTTTCCTTTTTTTAAAAAAATAAGATTTAAAAAGTAGCAGTTATCACATCGGGTCACTTTTACTATTATAGAGTGACAAGGTAGAAAATACAATACGTGTGTGCGAGCTGCTTGCACCCTAAAAAGATATCTATTCAGAAAGGCTTAGAATGCGATGCGAATAAAAGACTGCAGACACTCCCAAGAGAGATAGATGAATACGGAAACAGGTTCGCTGTCGTATCAGTGCATCCCATTAGCCCTTCTTTCTTTGCCACAAACACAATTGTGGAATGTGAAGTTTTATAATAGCAAGATTCACTAACAGCTGGTGAATTTGAATAGAAAATCTTAAGTCAAAAAATAAATAAATAAATAAATAAAATAATAATAAATTTAATCAATGATAAAAAAAAATCATTAAATAATACAGTAAAATCTCATTGCAGCGAAGACCTGTGCAAAGAAATTTCCATTTCAACGAAATAAATATTCAATCCCGTTTTTATTTCTAGTATCTTATACATATAAAATCTGAGTATCTATCTATCTATCTATCTATGTCCAAGCTTCTTCTCCCGAACGACAGTGAACTGACCATCGAACCAGGTATCGATGGATTCGTCATCTTCCCGTCTTCATGTTTGGCTATTTAACATAATCCTCCGATAATAATTAGCGGAGATATCAATTAAAAACTATTAATTATGACTCTTAGATTTCAAAATAAAATCCATATTTTTCGAAGGCTTTCCTCCATTCAAATTATTATTCAGTGCTTCAACTCAACTTTCCGGATGAACGCTTTTATTAAAATTTACAGCGTGAAGAAAATCATTGAAAAGAAACATCTGTTGCAATTTTTTTTCTCGAATATAAAGAAATAAAATTAGGCTTTTGTTTTAAGGCTTTTCCTGTAATCAGGGTGTTTAAGTTGTTTACTTTTCGATTATTTTGCCTTAATCTGCAGCAAAATTTTGCTGTTTTTTTTTTTCTTTGTTCAAGCCTGATTGTTAAATACGCGTCACATGACATAACTTTCATTTTCGAGGAGGACCGTGCACGTCGTAAAGTAAATGAGTGATTTACAAGTTATTTGAGTTCTTTGAGGGTTTGTACCTGGAAAACGGATTGATGTAATTCTTGTACGACCATGTGGATAGAATCCATCCAAATATTTATCTGAGTGGTATGTTGCATTAATAAACACCCGGGCAACGCCGGGTAGTAGACTATTTTGTGTAAAAAGCGGATTGTTATTGTGCATAAATATTTCCGATATAGTCTATCAGATGTAATTCAGTTTAACGTGAGTAAAGATTATAGTTGATAATGCATATATTTTCCCCTTTTGTGCTGACTGAAAATGTACTCATAACTTGTATCATTGATAACGATTATTAACGTTGATGAGGTGTTTTGGCAAAAATATGTTTTACTGGTGTTTTGCAAACCTTGCTTTACGCGCATTTATTTATTCCTTAACGCGTTAGAAACTAGTGTCAGTGTACTACAAAAGCATCAACTGAACTGCTCTTACATTTTTTAGGTAGCCCGTGCAACGCCGGGCACGCAGCTAGTCTTATACATATAAAATCTGAGTATCTATCTATCTATCTATGTCCAAGCTTCTTCTCCCGAACGACAGTGAACTGACCATCGAACCAGGTATCGATGGATTCGTCATCTTCCCGCCTTCATGTTTGGCTATTTAACATAATCCTCCGATAATAATTAGCGGAGATATCAATTAAAAATTATTAATTATGACTCTTAGATTTCAAAATAAAATCCATATTTTTCGAAGGCTTTCCTCCATTCAAATTATTATTCAGTGCTTCAACTCAACTTTCCGGATGAACGCTTTTATTAAAATTTACAGCGTGAAGAAAATCATTGAGATGAAAGATCTGTTGCCATTTCTTTTTCTCGAATATGAACAGGTAAAATTCTTGTTTTTGTTTTGAGGCTTTTCCTGTAATCAGGGGATTTAAATTGTTTACTTTTTTGGGGGGTTTTCCGCAATCTGCCGCAAAACTACACTGACTTTTTTTTTTTTTGGTTCAAACCTGAGTGCTGAACTCGCGTCACTTGACATAACTTTTATTTTTGAGGTGGACCGTGCAAAGCCGGGCGACGCAGCTAGTACATTCAATACAAGATGACTGGTTTTAGAAGAAATTGATCGGAGAATATTCTTACTTTTCATTCTGAAGCTGAAAAAGTAAAATATAGTTCTGCTATAGGAAAAAAATATTTAAAATCAGTGAAACATAGTAAAAGACTCTAGGTTTCACGAACAGACATTATGTTTATGAGACCCAAAGGAATAGTATTTCTTCCTCGTCAAAAGTATCATCACTTTACCAGTAAAAACTCGACCTGTTTCTTCACCTCAAAACATCTTTAATGTAAAGTAAATTTCAAGTAAAGTTTATTTTAATATTTTTAGTTAAAGGTAAATCCTGTATTGCGTTTTTTTTTCTTTTTTTTTCAATGTGTTTCAAATCAATATGTGCTGAAAAATACTTTTTCTTTTTTTTTTCCCTTTAACACATTTAGTTCTCTTCCGGTAATACTTTCCATAAAATTAAAAAAAAAATCTGTTCGGAGTATCCGAAGATTCGGACATGCAAGGTTCTACTGCATATAGCAAACAATCTAGAATGTAAAATAAGAAATAACAACGTCAAAAAGCACGATTGCAGACTACTGCAGACACGTGTTTCGGCGTTACAAGGAACGCCTTTTTCAACGCAAAAGAAATGAGCTTATGGAGGAAAAGACATCCGAAAGCTCTTTTTGTTTGCATTGAAAAAGGCGTTTCCTTGTAACGCCGAAGCACGTGTCTGGAGTAATCTGTAATTTGTTGTGCTTTTTTGACGCTGTGTCACTTCTTATTTTACTTTTTGACACAAAGGTATTTATTTAACTAATCTTGGATGTATTCAAAACGAAGCAATATTCCTACAATTCACGATATATTTTCAATAAATATGAACAAGAAAATTAAATGATGCTTTGATTATATACATAAATTGGATCGATATTAGGAGAAGAATACTTCTTATACGCTCTTTTCGCTATTCCCTTCCCCCTTTTATTCTCCTCCCTTTTAACAAATGTTGCAACCGAATCCAAGCACTTTAGTTTTTATCATGATCAAATTTTCACCGTCACTTGGGACGTTTAGCCATGAATATGAAAAATTAAGAAACAAGAACAAATTTTAATAGTTTGAAAGAAGAAAGGATAAAAATACAAAAATGTATGCTTTCCCCTCTTACTTATATATACACGTATAATATGTGTGCATTAGTTTAAACATATACTAACACAACCCAGAACTTTTTCGAGTACTAATTCTAATCACAGAAACTAGATTCTAATGCTCGTTCAAGCACGAATTCCCACGTTGATTCTTCTACAATAGTTCAGGTTTTCTTTTGAAAGGGGATTAATTCTTTGCTCTTGCTTTTCATGGGTGCAATGTCTGACTGATAAGGTGTATACTGGCTGTGCATGCGCACTTCACAGTAGCTACATTGTTGTATCTACAAGGAGAAGGCCTTCATTTCTTTGTTGAACATTCGATGCATTTAGAACATTTTCTTCTTAGCGAATACTTATATGCTTCATAATAGACGCAGATTATTCGAGCAACGACAGCTCTGATTATAGTATTTATTCTAATGACCAAGAATCTTCTGATGAAGAAAACAGCGCAGATGACAATTTAGCCAAATACCCCCCCCCCTCTCCGCCGAAAGAATACGTACTCCCACGACCCGACAACGATACTTGAGTCGCTAGTCACCATCTTTATTTGGGGGCCCTCCCCTCCCCTGCTTGGTGGTTGGGTGGACCGGTACCAGTAAGGAGGAAAAATTTGCCGGTCCTCAGGGTTTTTCGTCCTCGATTTAAAATTTATATAAATAAAACAGTCAATATATATATACGTATGTGTGTGTGTATGGCGCCCTATGTAAATCCAAAGTTTACGTCGGATCTCGAACAATTTGGCAGGGAGGTACTACAGCACCCAAGAAAGAACGTTAAGGGGTTTTCGAACGCGAAAAAAAAAAAAAAAAAAAGAAAAACCAAACCGTTCGAATTCTAATAATAAGATCCAAAAATGGCGTTTTTCTATAATATGAGGGCAAAAAAATGCTCACAAAAATTAGAATAAAATATCCATGGAAACCACTGATTTTTCTGCATCATTTGTTCCAATGTCCCAAGGTGATTAGAACGTGAGTTACAACTGTTTTTAACTAATTTCAATCTTAAGATGTAGGTAAGCCTTCAATTTGAAATTCGTTGCTGCTTACGGTCATTGTTGAACAATGATTTTATAAAAATTAGTAGCGTGACGAAAATCATTGAGAAGAGAGATCTGTTGCCGTTTTTTTTTTCTCGAATATGAACAAAAAAATTCTACCTTTTGTTTTGAGGCTTTTTCAATAATTGGGGGATTTAAAAATTTTCTATTTTGGTAACTTTTTCTCGCTTCGTCAGGAAATTTTGAAGATTTTTAATATTATTCAGCCTGATCGTTTGACATAACTTTTATTTTCGAGGTAGATCGATTGAATCCCGGGTGACGCAGCTATGAAATAAACAAATTAAAAATTCTTTATTCAAAAATAAATAAAGAAATAAATGTAAAAGTCTAATAATATACTATGTAACGGTTTTTGCATGAATTTGGTGATTAATTTTCAAAATTGTCTGATTTTTCTCAAATGCTCACTTACTTATGGATAGTTGTTACAACAATTAGCTATCTACAACCTTTGCTATAAAATGTTTTGCAACAAATCTCTAATATGTAGTAAAAAAAAAACTTGACTGCCCACTAACTTTTTCCACAACAATCCGCAAGTCAAAAATTTCCCCTTTTTTTTTGAGAAAAAAAAAAATAAAAAGAAAAGGAGAAAAAGGGGGGGGGGGGATTCTCCGGTCAGATTAGATTTTTAGCAGATTTTTCAGGTTCTGCGAGTCATTTTCTTTTTTTTTTCATATAAAAAATAATAATAAATAAGGCAAGAAAAAAAAACTGACCGGTCCGGGAGTTCTTTTAAAAAGATGTTGCCGACCCGCGGGTCAAAAAAGGTTGAAAGAAAAATCAATTTAGTGCTTAGGTGTTATAGCAGTCACTGGCGTAATCAGAATTACCATCTGGGAACTGGGCCGTAGCCTACGGCTCCTGCTTTTGAAATGCTCCCAAGTGACTAAGATTTTGATTTAGCCAATGGCTAAATCCAGTGGCGCACATGGCAACCCGCGGGGGGGGGGGGGCGCAAGAAGTATGAGGGCGTACGTTCAAAAAAATAAGCACTATGTTGAAATTTAAATCTTGCGGGGGGGGGGGAAGCATCAAAGTCTATCTACGCCCCTCTCCCCATATTTTAGTCGGATCCTGCATTTGATTTTGATTTCAGTTACAGTTGAGGTAAACCTAACCTGACAGCGTCGTGATGTTATCATTAGGATCTGCTCAGCCTTCAAAATGCTGCCAGGTTAGGTTTGCCCCATCTACAGTTACATTTTGTACGCAAACTCTTCTATTGTAAGTTTGTAGACGTCGGTTCCGAATGACAATATAACATATACGAAGCATTCAAGTTTATCGTTTAAAAAAAATACAATCGCTATTGAATTTTTTGCCGGCTTGAAATTATTAATACAGAACAGGATAAATTATAAATGTTTCCGTCTGAATTTCATTGCTAGAAAACATTGGTTTTAAGTTGGTTGGAATCAAGGAAACAGTAGCACAACCAAGTAAATGGGTGTGACTCAAGCCATACGTGATGAAAGTTAATGCCCCAGCTTTTGGCTACTATATTAAAATTTATGCAGCAAAACTACAAACCGTTAGTTTGCAAAAAAATAACATTGCTTATCATAGTATAATCATGTAGCAAATACTAAGCTTTGCAGTTTTAATAAGCAATCTAATTATCCATAGAATATAAAGAACTTCATGTTAAAGTTTGTGGTAAGGGAAAGTTATTTCAACTTCCATCAATTTTTGTTTCTTTTTTAAAATCTTACTTTTTTAATTTTTAAATTAAATTTTCTTAATTGCGCAGTTTTAAAAGTTGAACAGCAAATTTCAATAACTAAACTAGTTGATTAGCATTTACAAAATATATAACGTCTGTCTGAATATAAGTAAATATTTCGGAATTTCGTAGTAAAATGCTTAAAGGTCCTTTTGAAGCTAGGAGAATTTCAAAATGGTTTCCAGAACAAACCTAAGAAAAGAAAGCCAAAATGAATACATTCCAGCTGTCATCGTCAACCTACCCCTTGCACCTCAGGGACAGCGTTCCCTCCCACTCTTTAGAAACCATCGCGCGCTGGATCCCCATAATGGCTAGATTGATCAAGCAGAAGCTCCTTTGTAAAACGAAAGGAGTAGCAACCCAGGAGGTCCCGGAATCAAATGCATTGCTGGGAAGTGAACATTTCTCTTCAAAATGTTTACGCATAAAATGACCTTTTTTGGCGAAGAAGTTCTCACAGTAAAGAGGTTAATATATTATTTACTCAACTTAAAAATTTTCAGTCAATTAATGTGCTGATTTTATGTTTTTTTTTTTTTTTTTTTTTCTGTAAAGTTGAGGCAATACTGCTGAAAATGCTTAGGCTCGCAACGGTCCATTTCGGAACTTAAAGTTCCGTAGCTACGTTTCATTTTCCGTGCGCTGGTCCTCAAAAAGGTTAAAATTGATTGTCAAGTTTCTCTGAAAAGCAGATTACGTATTCTGTTTTCAAATCATCCGAGATGCTCGATAACCGAGCATACCACAACAAACAACATATTATACAAGAGAGAGCGCGAGGGAGGGGGGTAAATGGCGCAGACCGCGCCATTGAAGTTTTGAAGAGGAGAGGGTAACTTAAGCGGGCTTTAATTTATTTTAGGGGGTTCAACGTCGCATTTGAGGGATGAGTGTCATCGCCATGAGGGCGGGGGCACCACTGAATTATAAACACCTTGCGTTTAAACATTTCATAAACGTTTTAACATGGCAGCCACAGCATTAACAATCGCTTTAAAACATTTACTCAACTCTGAGTAACCCCATTCGAAAAAAAGCAGAAGCAATTATTTGATTCAATAACCTTATAGAATGACAGGGGTGACACATTTGAGAAGCAATTATTTGATTCTAAAACCTTACAGAATGACAGGGGTGTCCGTCCGTCCCTGTGAGCAATGGCGCGTTTTTTATGACAATCCCCCCTCCCCCAAGAAACGATAATCCGAAAAAGGGCTAAGACTACATTAAATTTTCAATTACACGGTTTGTACCATACCGGTCAAGGGCGCCATACAAACCTATTTCAGTACAAATTAGAGTTATTAAAATTTGACATTTTTAATAACTTATTGATTAATTGCTGGAGAAGAAATAATTTTACATTTTCGCAAAAAAAAAAAAAAGTACTAAAAGCAAGGATGTCCTAATTTCAAAGAAGGGGGAGGGGGCTTGAGCCCCCACTTGCCCCCCCCCTGTATGGAAGCCCTTGATACCGGTTTAATATATTTTTAAGTTTAACAACTCTCAATTTTAAACCTGCTAGTGTCGCCCAACGACTTGCCCATATTATCATTATCCCTCACTTTTTAATAAAAATTGTACATACGTACGTATTTAATCTTAATAACTGTCAAATTCAAAACAATATGGAGAGCGTTTCTCTATCCTTTGTTTCAAGATTTCACCACCGGATCTCACCAGGGGCGGATACAGAAAACCATTTGAAGGGGGATGGGGGTCATGCTGAAGAAAGCCCTCCCCCATGAACGAAATTCCCGTTTTAAGTACGAAAAAATTCTGAAACTTTTTTGGGGGTCAATAAAAAGCCCCAAATCGGTCAGGAATAAGGCACATAATTGGGGATAAACGTTGCAAATTAATTTCATAAGCAATAAAACAAAGTAGTTGTTCAAATATTTTCTTTGAAAAATAATTGATGTATTGAAAAGATAAGATACTGTCATCGTTTGCATTTTATGCATAAATTATTTGAACACAATGTGTACGGATACTATTCTCGAGAGTTCAGGGGGAGGGGGTCATGACCCCCACTACCCTCCATTGTATCCGCCACTCACACAACACATGCCCCTCCATAAATCCGCTCATATGATAATTAACAATTTTCGTTCTAAAAATATCGTTCTCGATTATTAAGGAATCTCACAATTATCGAAAATTCGAAGCCAAACATTCAACTATTACCCCATTCGAATAAAGCAAGAGAAAAGCAATCATTCGATTTTAAAAATCATTCCAAATCTATCCATTCCAAGAGCAAAGATCACCACCTATGAAGCTCTTCCCCCAAGAGCAATACCCCCAAAAGAGACAAAATCCCCTAAAAATTACAATCCCGCAGTTTACGTCAAAACTCCTCCCCCCCCCACCCCTCTTATTTGCACCCATAGGAATGAATTACACGAGAAGTTAACCACTTGTTTTATTAAGAAATAACTAAGTACCTTTGTGCCGAGAAGTAACATGAAATAACAAACGTTTAGTATCCCAAATATAAAGAGTACTGCAGAAACGTGTTTTGGAGTTTTAAGGTACCCTTTTTTCAACAAAATAGTAAGCTTTTACATATAGGGAGCCATTCCTTTGTTACGTATGGATGATTTTGGCCATTTTTGACCCCTTCCCCCCATGTAAGGGTACGTAAGGTTTTTCAAACCCCTCCCCCTATTCTTACGTAAGATTCCATTTCGTTTTTCGAAATAATGAAATAACTAATCTAATATCACTGGAATCAAAATTTAATTCACTATTATTAAATTAAACCTTTTTGTGTGAAGAAATATTTACTAAAAAGTTGGAATCTAGACTGAATGTGTTTTCGACATTTTTTTTTATATGATGCGATAGTAGTTAAAAATAAAACATGCCATACAATAGTGCAATTCTTTTATTATGTTTTACATAATTAATTCTTCGTAAAACAAATAAAAAACAGTCATCCTAATACGTTTTTATTTTCCAGGCGCAAATGAAACATCGGCTTGGAAAATACTGCGTAAGAATGCGTTTGAACCCCTCTCTCCCCCCCCAAAGTATGTAGACATTTTTCCAACCCCATCCCCTCGGGACCCTTACGTAATTAATGAATGGTCCGTAAAGACATCCAGTAATGTCCTTACATCCACAATCTCACTATTTTGCGTTGAAAAAAGGGTTCCTTCAAACCCCGAAACACGTGTCTGCAGTGATCTGTATATGTGGGCTCTAAAACGTTTGTTATTGCCTATTACACTTGTATCATTACCCAATCGTATAGTCGAAGGTGAACGTAAGGGGGAAGACGTCCCCTCAGGTTTTCAACTTAAGTATTCCCCCTTTTTACCTGAACTAAAATTTTAATGGCTCTCAAGTTAGAACCTTATAAGCGCCTCGAACCTTTACTTCCACCACCGGGACACACGACACATGTCTCCCACAGACCCGTCCATGTGTTCATTCATTAACACCTTTCGCTCAAAATATATCATTATACTACCAAGCATCCCCAAAGAATCATTTGATAATCAAGCATTCAACAGTATACATTCAATTATAACACTATTCGAATGAAACATTAGAAAGGCAATTATTTGATTGTAATACCATTTAGATCGCAAGGGTATCTATTCCTCAAGTGTGCTGGCAAACTTTTTTAAATTAGGGATCCTCTCTCCCCCTCAAGAAGGACACTCCATAAAAAAGTCTTACGTCCATTAGGAATTTCAATGGCGCAGTCTGCGCAATGACCCACCTCCCCTGTGGGCTCCTCAGCGCAGCCCGTCTTTCTGGGGGAAGGGTTAAAAGGTTTCAATGCAAACTTTTTCGGAAGACAGAAAAAAAAAACCATGCTCATTCATAAGTAAAATCATTAACTTTGACCGCCTAAATGACGTATCCGCCCCTGTAACTAAAACTCTTCAGAAGCAAGGTTGCCCATTCGCCCTGAGGTCAAGCCCCCCCCCCCCCCCCACCCTCAATATCACAGAGACCTCCCCCCCCAACAAATGAGAAAAATACCCCTTAAAACACCCCCCCCCCCAAGTGTCAATAGCACAGTCTGCGCCATGACCCCCCCCCCTCCATAGGTGGGCACCCTTGTCAGAAGTCAACTATATTGAGAGGTTCATTCGATTATCAAATCGATCGAAGATTACACTGCTCGAGTGATTGACATCTCGAGAACTCAACATCTCGAGAAGTTCAAAGCGAGAACTCGAGCAGTTGATCGCTCGAATTCTCAGAATGTGATAATCGAGAACTCGAGAAGTTCATCGCTCGAGAACTCGAAAAGTGATAATCGAGAACTCGAGAAGTTCATCGCTCGAGAACTCGAAAAGTGATAATCGAGTACTCGAGAAGTTCATTGCTCGAGAACTCGAGAAGTGATAATCGAGAACTCGAGATACGATAATCGAGAACTCGTGGTAATCGAGTTCTCGAATGATCTTGAATAATCGAGTGATTCGATTATGAGAACTCGATTATGCCCATCACTAATACCCACTAAGGGCTGCTTGTCGATAAATTTTTGTTTGATTCCGTTCATTAT